>NW_020799107.1:5143779-5170446 GCF_003259725.1 Athene cunicularia | reverse complement strand
GCCTTTTCCCTGCCCCTGCTGGGGCCTGCCGCTTCCTGCCGCTGCCCCTGCGACGCGGACAGCTCTCGGCCGGCCGCCTGGCTGCGGGAGCAGGGACGCGGTTCCTGGCGGCAGCCGCCCTCCTCGAGAGCTCGCCGTCGAGGCCCGCAGGCCGGCTTTTAGCCGAAGCAGCCAAGGAGATGGTCGTAAAGCCAACAACTTGGCTCGCAGAGTCGATGGGTGTCGCAGCCCAGCCCAGCAGCACCGCGCCGGGGGATGCTGGTTTTCTTCCTGGTCGCGGCGCTGCCCACATCTGTCAAGTCACTGACTGTTGTCGCCCTTCAAGTTGTGCTGGTGGCTGCTGCACTTCTGGGCCTGGGGTTTGGGTTTGCAGCCTGGACGTTCTCAGGCCAGAGCTGTCTTTGGACTGAAGATAATCTGACAAGAGTGCTCTTCGTTTTTTTTCTTTCTCGCCTTTCACTTCTCTTATCTCTGTGTCCTATGTGTGTTTGTATCCGAGTCCAGCTCTCTGAAGTGTAGGTTTGCATTTCTCATTCAGTTTAAAACACACATGTGGTTTGTTTTGGATTTCCTTGATACAGTTTGACCTGTGGCCAAAGAGGTATTTCCTGGAATAACAGTTTAGTAAGTCTTGCATAGAAGTTGAATGCAAACTAATTTGAAGAATAATCGGTAATTTCTTATACTCTAATCAAACTTCTGATGCTCAATTCCATGATAAAACCAGATTTTTAAAAAGCTGCTAGAGGTGTGTGTTATGCGGGGTTTTTTATTTGTTTTTATTTTATTTGTTATTAGGATAGTTACACAAATCTTATGCTACACAAAAAAAAAAAAAAAGTTGAGAGTACAAGAAAAAAGCAATAATAGAAAATTAAATGTTTGTCTGCATCTGTTAGCACGAAAGCTAGTAGTTGCTCAGCTGTTTAAGCAGAACATAAGTGTAATGCCAGTGTTCTTTTAAATCTAGCACTGCAGAATATTATTTCAGTGTTCTCTGGGAATGTTAGGTTAGAGTGGTTGTTCTTGCTCTCTGTTGACTTCAGTATTTCTGATGTTGCTATATCCAGCGACATAGGAACATTCTGCTTTTTATTTCCAAGAAATGCAGTTGAAAGGGGAAAAACTTGCATTGATTATTAAAAATATTTTATTACATAATTCAAATACACAAGGATTAGACATTCCATGTGGCATTTGCGGTGGGAATCCAAGTGTGTGAATGATCTGTTCTTTCTCAACTAGTTATTTTGATACTTTACAGACTTTTTAAGTTAGCATAATGTAACAGAGGACTAGCTGCTGTTGGTAGAGGATACATTGTAAATGAAAACAAGGTGAGTGGAAATTTGAACTGTTTGTTCTATAATTCTTTTATAATATATTTTTGGATTATTAAGGTTTCCAAAAGCATGTTTGAACAGAGGTATTACCACTGGATGAACATACTACTTGTTTCTGGAAGGAAAAAAAACGTTGCTATCAAGTTTAAGTCATGGATAGGTTTTTAATATAGATATCTGTTACAAAAAATAACTTCTGCTTCAGATACTTGTGTGATTGTGAGCTGTCTTTTTTTTTTTTTTTCCCCTCTGAAATTTTTAAGAGGTTTGGTATAGAAACCTGTCTCTTACAATAAAACTGGAGATGCAGAGAAAGATTTGGTTCAGGCAGTAAATGGAAACTTCTTGCAGTGGAGTTTAGGAAGTACAGGCACCTGTATGGACTTGACATAGAGGAAAGGCTTATCTTCGAATTAGTACGCTTAGAAAATGAAAAGCTTAAAATACTTGAAAATAGGAAGTAATATGTTACGTGTGGCAATAGTAATCTGCATAACAAATATATAACATTTATGTATGAATACTTGAAGAAAAAAGTGATAAGGTGATTTTTAGGTAGATAGGTGGATAAAGGCAGTATTTATGGCTATGCAGTCTTCATGTTGTCCTCAGATGTTACTAGGGTAGTCACCAAACACTGTGTATATATTCACACTATAGTGAAGTAGGTCTGGTGATGAAAGCAGTAACTCTCACAAAAACAGCATATAGTTGGTTCTTTTGGAAAGCAAATTTTAAAGATGATGTGAGGGCTCTAAATGTTGTCGCTACTGTTTCTTGGATTGCTTGTGTTGCTAGAGGAAATAGTTGAACTGAAAACGTGAGAGGAGCGCGAGTCTTTTTTGTTTGGTTGGTCAGGTTTTTTTGGGGTTTTTTTTTGTAACAACTTCTTCAACTTGTTTCAGTTAATGTAGCTGTATTTATCTCTTGATATAGGACAAAACATTTGGTCTAAAGAATAAAAAAGGTGCAAAACAACAGAAATTTATCAAGGCTGTGACTCACCAGGTTAAATTTGGTCAGCAAAATCCACGTCAGGTAAGCATTTATTCTGCACTGTTTTCCCACTGTATAGGCAAGTCATCTTTCAGTATGAAATAGAGCATTATATGATGATCAAGTAGTAAAAATTTGAGATGTTACTTGCTTAATGTATTGTGACTAGCACAGTTTTAACTAATAGTTTTCTTTCAAAACTTGTCTATCTGAGAATTATGTACCTATGTAAAGGTAGTACAGAATATGGGGTTTTGCAGGTTTAAAAAATAAAATTAAACACAACAACCCCCCCAAAACTCATTTAACAAGGGCGGTTTTTTTGCTTACATAGTACTCTAATAGTGACATAATTAATTTTAAGTTATACCTAAAATTAAATTATAGAAACTGGCTATCAGCAAAGTACAGTTGTACATTCTTTCATTTTTTTCTGTTTAATTCCCACCTAATCTAAGAAACAGTGAACACTTAGAAAAAACAATAGTTATTACTAATTCTAAAACTGTAAATGGGGGAAGATTAAAAATAGTAAAAACCCATATGTGCTTGTTGTTCTGCTTCTGGAAGTATTTATTATAATTTGAAGTGGAAACAAATATGCATCTATTTGGTGAACTGATCAAAGAAACTGAAATTTTGAACCAACTATGTTGCTCTTTTGTATGATGAAGTAAAATGGGATATGGCTGAGATACAGTGTTTAGATTATACTGAATCAGAAAGCATGGATTTAATGAAAATATTTCTATCTTGAAAGTGAGCCAGGTTTCTTATTCGTATAGTGCTAGGGAAGCTAGCTGTTAAGTATTTACACAGCTTCCTGTTCTGTGAATAAGCATGTAGAATAATTACATTTGTGTCAGCTAAATTCATGATGCCATCACTTATGTTAAATTCCTTACATAACATAAAGATTAAGCAACAAATGTCAAGTACAACTTTAAAGGTTAAGTTGATATTTGGTTCATTAGATCTAATAATTTCTTATAGTGGAAAGGACTACTTGATGTCGCATCAAAAAATGTTGGCGTTACGCAGACAGTTCTGAAATTTCTATATGAAATCCCTGAATCTGTAGCATGTGTAGGATTACCAATATGTAAATTAGCCAACCTAAAATAATTTGTTTCTCAAATGCTTGCAGCTATTGACTGATGGATGTCAAAGCCACTGTCTACTACTCTGCTCATCTTTTGTATGATGAAGTAAATCATAGAAAAGTCAATATAATTTTTAGGCCTGATTATACCTCTCTTACCTTGTAAAAATAGTTTTCACTTAGGGTTGTCCCTGAGAAAGACAGAATGCTTTAAAGCATTTTTCTTCTGTCCTGAGATGCAAATGTAAATGCTGTTAAGGTTTTGTTGTGTGTTTGGGGGGGTGGGTTTGGTTGTTTATTTGTTTATTTATTTCTTTTAAATGCCAGCTTTATCTTCATGCTTTTAGGGTAAAACAATAGCATTCTTAAAGTACTGCTTTTTGTAGTTTACATATGGGGGTCTGCATGTTATAAAACGGGGTTTGTGAATTTACAGTTCATAAAACTGACCAGACTATTTCCCTTTTAAAACAATTTGGTGTGTTTTTGTCAAATTCACCAGAACAAAGCTCATTTTTAAATATTACACTGTATTTTACTGATAAAGTACCCCACGTATTTGTAAAGTGGTCTTAGTCTCACTTCCCTTAAGGATAAGAGTGAAGTACTCTAATGTTTTTGCTATGTCCTCTTTCATCTGTCTTCATCCCTCTCTACCACTCTGGTATAGATATGGGTCTTTTCTGCCTTATCCAAAAAGAGTACGGCAGAGTCAGTTTTTTTCTTACACACAAACTTTGCCTTTCCTAGGTGAGCTTATTTTTCAGTCCTTGGCCCCTAGTACCTGTGAAATAAATGTTCTTGTCTTATAAGCCACTGGTTATCCATGAAACATTGTTATGTTGAATTGATATAAATTCAGACAAATGGTATTCTAAAAGTAGTTCCCAACTTCTACAGACAGATTTCCTGGAATTGCCACCAGTATACATGAAGAGAAAGAGCAAAGCAGCACGTAGGGGACTAAAGATGGGCTTTTTGCACAGATCTTGAAGCAGCTGCATTGAACAGTTGCACTGTTAAAGTATCACAAAAGAGCACCTAACTTTTCCTCTCCTGGTCTCAATATCTTTCACTTGATTTCCTAACCTGGAAAGGTGGAATAGAGGTAACTGTGTACTCTAATGGTACCAATCAGCATCTCTCATCTCTGACAAAATGCATTTGAAAATCTCTTCTGTTGGAAAGGTCAGTACCACTAGATGGCACTGGCTATGCATGCAAGGGCAGGAATTCTGAGAAATTCGGGAATCACAGGTTCTTGCCCTTCTTCCTTTGTAAACTAACTTAGAATTATTTGCTATTTTAATGTACAGTTGATGTGATGTGAGTAATGTCATTCTAATTTTATACTAATAACTTCAAATTTGGGGTCATTGTAGGCCGCTCAAACAGAAAGCGAGAAGAAATTAAAGAAAGAAGATAAGAAAAAAGAATTACAAGAATTAAATGAACTCTTCAAGCCTGTGGTTGCTGCACAGAAAATTAGCAAAGGTATGAGTAATTAAATTATGTCCATTTTTGTTCTCTTATTCTTATATCTACTTCAGGTAAAACAACCTTTTAAAAATGCTAGTTCGTTTTTTTATAAAGTAGGTATGCTTGATTCCTTTTCTATCTAGTGTACGAAGTAATTTGTTAGTAGTGATTTGACTTTGTTTTAGGAAGTCATCTAGGATTACTAGATTATTAGAATATCAAAAGCTACTTCGATATCATCAGAGTGGCTGTAGATAATTTGCTGTATTCAGGTTCATTAATTAGATGTCTCTGGATGAGTGGCATGATTTTTTTGGGTGTGTGATGGTATTTAAGGCAGCCTAGCTCCTCAGGGAAATGTGAATATCCAGGTATTACAAGGAATATGATAACTATTGTCTTCACAGAAAACTTGGATTCGATTTAGAACAGTAAAATTTTTCCAGTTACTTCTGTCCCACTTCACACATAACAGTGGGACTTGATTTTGGAAATGTGGTCTTACTTGAGCTCAGTTATTGAATAAACTAGATTCTGTGATGAAATGTAAGTTCAAGAGTGTTTGATGCTTTTAGGAAACTACAGTTGACTGCCATGTGGGAGAAAACAAAAAAAGCATACTTTTCGTAATGAACCAGATGTTTTCAGCTCTGCTTTATTAATCTTCTGGAACTAAGGAAATTATGCACAATCATTTTTTACTAAAGTGTGATTTCCATATATGTTTTTAAAGCAAACCTGATATTTGCTCATTGTGGCACTTAGTACCAACAAAGGCCAGTTTTCTGTTTATGATATGCAGTGTCCAGCTTTCTCCAAATAAAGGAGCACTTGACTTTGGAAGACTAACACTGTCTTAATTAAAGCTCTGGCTCTATTGAGATAGTTCTCCTTGTTGGTAATATTAGCAGAAGTTCTTTTAGGGATCTGCTCAGTGTTTAAAAACTAGATTTTTAGATAAGATTTTAACAGGTGTTGCTGTACATACTTAAGTCACTGGTGACTTGCACCAAATGTAAAATCAGCAAGTGAAAAACTTGAGCTTAAAGTCTTACATGAGCACTTAAAGGATATTACAAGTAAAGCATTTCTGATTTAGTCGTGTCCAGTAAATACATTTCTACTTGCTTTCTTTTTCTCACCTCCTAACAGTCAAATTATTCTTTTAGTGGGACAATATTCACATAAACTGTAGTTAGATTGATTGAATAGTTTATATTATAACAACAGTTGTTTATGTTGGGGTCTGTGAGCAGCTGTCTTCTATTATGAGAGAAAGTAAGTGGTCTGAGTGCAGGTTAGATTATTATAATTTATTCTAATATGTTGTTGATAAGGAAAGGCCAACAGCCAGAAGATATTTTACTGTGTATTAGAGGCAAAAATAGCTTATTGTATACTGAAGAAGTTGCACAGAGTGATTATTTCATATGTATTTTATTATATGAATGAATAATTCACTCAGGCACTACTATCCATATTTCTTTGTGTCAAGTGCCAGCTTTGATAGTGAATACAAATATCCTGCTATGTAAATATGATGTGTTCAGGACATGGAGTATTTACTTGTGGTGAACTTCACATTAAATAACTTTCATTTTTAAAAGCATGTTTTCTCTACAGACCCTAAAGATTGTATGATCCTAGACCTTGTTCTCAGAACTTCTAATATACAGCTTTTGCCAAAAAATAGTATTAAAATATAAAAATTTTGTCTATTCAGGTGCTGACCCCAAATCTGTAGTTTGTGCTTTCTTCAAACAAGGACAATGCACTAAAGGGGACAAGTGCAAGTTTTCTCATGATTTGTCTTTAGAAAGGAAGTGTGAGAAACGAAGTGTCTACATTGATGCAAGAGATGAAGACCTGGAAAAAGGTATAATACATCTATAAAAGGTTTACTAAACAGTTCTGAATCTAAAAAAAAAGGGGTTTTAAGGTTGAGTCATCATGTGTTGTGATCATGATCCTGAAGAGCCTGATCAATGACAAAGGCAACCCATACCACTATGATCAAAATTATGAACAACAGTGAAACTTGCTTTGAAAAGTGTGCTCACAAGTATTCTTTAGACTTTGTTTAGAAAAAGCATGACCTAGTGACACTGGATGGTAGTTTTTTTAATTCTGCCATGTAACTTATTGTACATACAACTAACAAGTTGTACAGTATTTGGTCTGTCTTAAGGTTGCTAGTTTCCAGGTTCTATAAAAAAGAAGTGCAAAAGGAGGAAGTGTGATAAGTAACTATAACTGACTTCCAGAATATTATTAGTGTTTGCCCAAATGTGCACACTTCTAAAATTCAGGATATATTGGAATTTTTTCTGTTACTGTCTCCTTTCCCCCGGTTGTTTGTTGGCTAAGTACTCTGGATTTTACTTGTATTTATCAGGGGCTAGAGATTTTAATAGTCAAAATATTTGTTGTTGTTGTTGTTGTTTTCAACAATTCATCATGTCTCACTCTTCATTTGAATTTTAGCCTGTGTCATCCTAAATGATTGTGATAGGATCCCAGAGTTTCGCTGCTACTGTTACCATTGGTGGTCTTGCTTTTTTTGATGGCACTTTCTTTTAACTTTAACACAGAAAACTTGATACTGTCTCTTTTGATCCTCAAGCTGTTATTTGCATTTCTGGACATTAGCCTCCAAATGTCTCTTATTCAGTCATCTTCCTTTTCCCTTGTCCACGTTCAGTAATGTACAGATAGAATGACACATTTTTTTTGGTATTTAACTGAAACACACTTTATGCATGTCAAAATCTAATTTTCTAAGGCTTTTGAAGAAGTTGTCTTGTGAATAGCATAGGAGAATTTGAAAACTATTATAGAAGCCTGAATTTATCTTCCATTCTATAAGCTAAAATGTAAGAATTGCATATTAAAACTGTTAGGGAGAAAAGCAGCTTGACAGCATTGTTTAGTATTTTGAATTTTTGTGAAACCATCTGTTGTCTTTTTATAGATACAATGGATAATTGGGATGAGAAGAAGCTGGAAGAAGTGGTGAACAAGAAGCATGGTGAGGCGGAAAAGAAAAAACCCAAAACTCAAATAGTATGTCTTTTCTTTTTATTGAGCTGTAGTAGAGAAAATTAACTGCAGACTGGTATCAGATATGTTTATTGAAAGATTTTGAATGGACTACTATAACAATATTCTGAGTATACAGTTGGGTTGATAGTATTTCTAGTAACGTATTTTAAAAAAAACAAACAACCTAAAGCTCTCTGAGTCATAGGGTCTTTTCTCATGTGAAATACAGATGGACGTAGATGAAGTGCTTTCAAAATAGAAATGCCAAAGGAATCAGTGATGTATTTAATGCGTCCTATCTGCTTAGAAGATTCAAGTATTGTGGTTAGTTAGGTCTGTCATCTCACTGCAGCAACAGCCATATATATCGGCTTATTTATGTACTGGGTGATGCATAAGCATATAAGTTTAGATACTCTTCTGTAAGCTGAAATTTACTGATTGAGTCATTTTTTTAGTTCCTGACCTCTACTTCAAAAATATTCTTTAGTTTGTGCATTAAATGGTGTAATATCTTAATTTCTCTTTCATTCTTAAGAACTGTTTCTCTTTGTTTTTAGTACCAAAAACCTAAATATTCTATTGATACTGCCTAAACTTGAAAAGGTTAAACTTTTTTATGGCTGTGAACTATGATTTGCTTGTTAGAAGTTCCAGAATGGTATATTTACCTCAGGATCATGAGCTGGAAAGTTTAACATCTGAGGCAGAGTGATTTTATTTTGATTAAAATGACCCTGATGTTGGTGAGCAGGAAGAGACAGATTTTCAGCATGCTTTTGCATGTGCTGCTGGGTTCACAGTAGTACAAAGTTGCCAATCTTATGAGTCATTCTGTCTTTTTAAATTGGCAGTATATTAAGGGTAAAAATCTGCTGACTACATGTGTTTTAGATAATTAGTTGTACTTCTTTTGTCTACTTGATTAGTAGCGATGCTTTTCACATGTTTGTTCAGTTTTGAGCACAACTGGCTTTGAATTACTATACTTCTGACAAGTAGTAGCTATACATGTAGTGTAAATTGCTGGGGATGAAAAGACAACACAGTGCTGACAACCATTGTTTTATACAGGTCTGCAAGTACTTCCTTGATGCTATTGAAAACAACAAATATGGATGGTTTTGGGTCTGTCCGGGTGGAGGAGACAACTGCATGTATCGCCATGCTCTCCCTCCAGGTTTTGTATTAAAAAAAGACAAAAAGAAGGAGGAGAAGCAAGATGAAATTTCTTTAGAAGATCTAATAGAAAAAGAGGTAAAGTTGTCAGACAGGTACCTTTTGGTGGTATTTGTTTTTGTTACTCTGAAGAGACAGTTGTAATGTTCCAAAGTAATAATTAACAAGTATAAAATGGTTTTATAGCTGTATGAGCTAGGATGAAGGATATTTTATATATTTTATTTTATAATTATATATATATATAAATATATTTTATTCATCTTTTTGTTCAGAAACTATAACCTAGTGAATAGACTAAACTAGAGTTGCATACTTAGTGCAGGTGTTGCTAATCCTTTCTTAGGAAGCTTCTATTTCTTACTGCTATGTTTCTTTTATTACAACTGTTTCTATGGACCCTTCTCATCCCTAGCTCACTGCCTCCTTAGTTCTCGCATAACTCTGTAGTGAGGAAGCAACACTAAGAGAGCAGGGCCTTCTGAAGGCATTACCTTGCTGCTCTGCTTATTTCTGTCGCTATTGCCTGGCAGTGTCAAATAGAGGAGAACCTGAGCTGCTATTGTTGGTTTCTTTCCTCTTCCACTTTTCATGTTAACTTTCATGTTGACTCATCTCACTAACTGGAAAATTGTGTGTTTAGTCAAATTTCAGGTTGGTGGTGTATGTTAAGCAGTGGTGAGAGTGAGGAAGGAATTAGAAAGAAATGTTTTCAATTAGTTTCAGGAGAAGACTAATTAAATCTCTAATTTGTTATAGCCTTTGGAAACAATTCCTAACATTAATCAATCTCTTTACTTGACAGCGTGCTGCCTTAGGACCAAATGTTACCAAAATTACTCTAGAGTGTTTTATTGCATGGAAGAGAAGAAAAAGACAAGAAAAAATTGATAAGGCTGAACAAGACATGGAGAGGAGGAAAGCAGATTTTAAAGCTGGCAAAGCATTGGTGGTATGTTTTACAGCCCAATTCTTAATGTAAGAAGAAAGAGTAAGTTTCTGTAATAATGTAGCTGGCCTGGAATTGCTTTACTTTTTCTTCTTTTTTTTTTCTTCTTTTTTGTTTACAGCAGTATAAATTTTATGAAGTGATAAATTAAGATTTCTTTTTCTGTGACTAGATTAGTGGACGTGAAGTATTTGAATTCCGACCAGAGTTGGTTGATGCAGATGATGAAGAAGCAGATGACACCCATTATATTCAAGGAGCAGGAGAAGATGATGAGGTAAAGAACAGTATTAACTCAAATAGTAGTTCAAGTTACGTTTAACTTTTGAAAACTTTTAATTTGATAGCTCTTACAGTGCAATTAATAAGCTTGGTTCTTAATTAAACACCACTACAGAGTATATTTTATCAAAATGTTGGTGTCAAAAGGAAGATGAAAAAAATCTGTAGAAATCCTAGAGAAATGAGAATTTCTATAGAAAAGTAACTCATGTAGAGCATGTTTTATTTTTCAGATGGAAGACCCTGTGTGCATAAATGATGTGGATTTGAACCTGTATGTCCCAAAGGCTGTAGATGAGACTGGTATTACTGTGGCTAGTCCTGAGCGATTCAGCACATACACAGTAGAAAAAGATGGTAAGTTCATTATTTAGGCATCACTAATAGGGGATTGAATTGTTAGGAGCTTCCCAAAAGGTTGATAGAAATGAATTATTGATCTGCTGAAAAGAAGTACTTGTTTGAAAAGGGCAGGGGAGTGAAATTACTATCAATGATACGTCTAGTTACTCAAGAAAAAGCTTGTAGGAAATGCTATGCATCTTTTCTCAGGTAAATAATTAATAATTGTCTTAGCAGTTTCCTTTTTCCCAGATTTAGTAAATTATTTAATAAATTATATAAACAAATCTAAGCTTTTCTTCATATTTTCTAGCTAGCTTAAGTTGACTTGAAATTTCTTAGAGGAAGTCTTGATCTTGCAGTGCTTGTGGAATGCATACACCGAGTCTTTTAAGTGGAGACATTGAGTAGGAGCAGCTCATTAAGTTTGACCCAGTTATGAAAATAGAAGTTTGAGGAGTTGGGAATTTATTTTTTTTCAACCTGTTTTAATAATCGATGATCCCAACCTGCATATTGATCCAGGTACATGCAATTCAACCAGCATATGCCAGCATAAATTTCAAATAAAGAAATTTCTTTATAGTTTTAAAACTTTAATGCCTGTTTAGTAGGATTGTGAATTAGTGATTAAGAAACTTGTGACACTGAAATGTGTAAGAATTATTTTTATTTTCAGATAATAAATTAAGTGAAGCTTCTGGTGGTGATATAAACAGCAGTGAGCAAAACGATTTAGAGGAAGATAATGATGGAGATGGGGAGTTGGAAAATGGAGTAATTGATGCAGTTCCAGTTGATGAAAATCTTTTTACTGGAGAGGACTTGGATGAACTAGAAGAAGAACTAAATACTCTTGATTTAGAAGAATGAATTAAAACCCTCAAGTGAGGAGTTAAATCTGTGACAAAGTGAAAACTGACTGTGTTTTTTCTCCTTTTTGAATAGATTTCTTAAACAGAATGTTTATGGTTACCCAGCTGATTCTGATGGGCACATCATATACCAGGAATGTTTTCCTTCAGTCTGGTTTACTTCAATCTTGACTATGCTCACAGTAAAATTTTCAGAGTAGTTCAGATTTACCTGACAACTGAATTTGCAGAAAATGAGATTATGACTTTCAACTAAAAGTAGGAAGTGTAACTGCTTTGCCATTATGCAAGTATAAGTGGGCAATTTGATACCAGGTACAGTATGAAAATCGAAGTATACATTCTTCACCAGAACTGCATTTTTATTAGTGATTGTGTTGATTTAGAAACTGCCTGAAGTGGCTTTAGGCGGTATACTCTAATGGAGCTGATGCAGATTATGCTTCCTTAAGTGGTGATTAGCTTTATTTGATCAGCTGGATACTGAAGATTGTGAACTGATACATCATACAATACAATATAGTGCCCTCTGTTTAAAATGTTTTAAAGTTCCCACCGCCTTTTGCCAACAAAACTGTAAATAAAAACTATCAACTTTAAAATACCTGTGTTGATTTTTCTCTGTTAAGTGAGGATATCATACCAAACTGTTAGTAACTTCATTTTCTAATACAGTGATAAATATTTTTCTCTCCAGCCCTGATACAGAAGTGACGATGTTGGCTTCAATTAAACTAGGGCTAATGGCAATTACAACTTTTTTTTTTCTACACTTCATGCAGTGTAAAATTCAGCAGATGGCTTTTTTTCCCCTTACTGTTTGTAGCCCCAACCCATCCATTAACTGATTTAATACTCATTGCTATTTGAGTCTCATTCTTTCCCCACTGTGTTTTGTCTGTTATGTGAAGATTTCCAGCTTGGCAGAGCAGGGATATGGTCTAAAAAATGTCTGTCATATCTTTGGTGTTCTATAAATAACACAAAGTAGTAAGTTGCCTCAGAGTGGAGCAGTGTTGTACCCTGCAGGGGGCACTTACTGTCAGGCTGAAATGAAGTCAATGTGTCCTTTGAAAATTCACTGAATCCCTGCCGTAAAGACTTCTCAATAGTGGTGCTTTTTCAAGGGGGCTGTAGGTTATGCCCCCTTGTCATACTACTAATAGTATCTGCAACAGTATTGCTGTACTAACGATACCATTTGTATCGATTTTTTCTAAAGCTTTTAAATTACTACTTAAAGACCGTTAAGATTTGTGGCATTGTTAGTGAGCATTCTCAAACTGCTTTTGGGTGGTAATACTGCTTTAATGGTTGTTTCTGACACTGCTAAATTGACTTGTACCTTGAATGCTATTTCTAAAATAGCAAACTTAGACATTTTTTGCCCTTTGCGGGATCTTTGTGGAATTTGTTTTCTCCTATAGGCATAAGAAGCAGTGTTTGGGAGAAAGAGGCCTACTGAAATTGACTTCTAATATAAGTGTTTAAGGAAAAACTGCAGTATCAGATATAAATATTTATTTATGGAGTTTTTTTCTCCCCTGGCCATAAATAAACATTGTTGACAAATTATTGTATTATACTGGCTAGCAATAGGATACCTGGAAATCAGGACACTTAAGAATGCAATTCATATTTGAATGTATGATGCATAATTTTTCAAAGTTGTATATTTTAAATGGGAATAAAAGTAATATAATCATTATCAAGGATGAAAATGGCTTTCTATATTTTGTGTTAGAGGCTGTTACATTGTATGTAATACTTATCTGTTTCACTGATCTAAATAGGTTAAATCTTTGCCACAGTTGATTATTTGCATTTCACAGCTGGAGGATTGACAGGGTAAATCATACTGATTTCAACCAATAAAACACCAAGATGGGCAGAGAGGGAGTGCGTGTGCAGTCTTTTGGGCCTAAAGGGCTTAGTTGTGGTGCATAACTCGTTTGTGTATGTGTCATTTAAACGTTAGGACAGTCGTGTTGCATAGTATTTAAATATGCTGAGTATCTCTAAGTTAGTTGAAGAAAAACTTACTTTCATAGGTAGTAATTATCGACAGATTACATCACAGGGCCAGGAAACAATAGTTTGCTACCCCATTTTGGGTTTCACCCTTTCCTCTCAACTTATTCTAGTAGTTCTCCTGACTGAACTTGTTCTGGCCTCTTGGCTTGGTCTGTCTACATTTCTAACCATGAAAGCAGGGTGACTGGTTTTAAAGAGGACTTTGTTAGTGTAGCATTCAGGCATACTTTGGAGGATTAGTAGCAGTATACTGCTACTTGTTCCTTCTGCTTGAAGATAGGCTTGAATAACACCTAGTACAAGTTCTTAATCTTGTGAGTTACAGAAGCCTATATTTACAGCTGAGGGGGAGATTCAGTCAATATATGCTCAATTAAAAATGCATGAAAAGGCCTTACAGTACATGATTTATTAATGTTTTGGAATAATGAGCACTGTGATAGAATGAAGTCCACCTGAAAGTGACTTACTAGTTAGTTGTTCCTATTGATGCAAGTTTCCGGAAATTTAATGTGATATGAAGTGGATGAGTCACTTGTGGAAAAGTGCCAGCAGTGTCTTCACTTCAGTGACCATCCATCCAGTTTCTAAAGGTCAAAAATACAAGTATTTCACTGTTAAAGGAGCAGGAAGGCTCGGTCCGAGGCACTTACTAGGTTAAGGTCAGGCTGTAAAGGGTTATGAGCCAGGGAAGAAACGCCTCTGCAAGAAACTTCATTCCTGAAGCTTGCAGCCTTCACCACGGATTGCATCATCTTGTTTTTCTCATAAATGAGTAATGTAGCCATGGCTTTTAACATTTTCAGGAAATATGCCAGTGTAGCACTCTGTCTTCACAGCACCTTTGTTACTGGACACCTGTTTAGACAAAACCAATTTTTAAAAATGCTGCAGGAAACCTATGCCTTTCCTTCCTGGTGTTTGCTATTGTGGGCATAGAGCACTGGTTGGCTTTAAATTTTGATGTTTGTGAAAATCCCATTTCTACCACATGCATAAACTGTCTGAACTGCTTAAACTGGATAGCTTTAAATTCTCATAGGATTTTTTTTTTTTTTGAGACCTGTGCGATTTGAATTTTATGCTTGTCACTGCTCTGTTTCTCAGAGCTCCCTACTTGTTTTATTATAAATGCTGTCGATGAAGGCCTGGAAAAAAATAGGAGAAAAATTAAATGTGACCTTAACTATTACTATCTACTTATTTGTAACAGAAAGGTTGCCATTTCTTAATGGACAGCACTCCCCAACTGCTTTTTATCAAGGGGAGGCTTTACTATTGATAAACTTTGGGCAAAGCTCTGGTACTTTTCTTGGCAATTCAGTACTGTCATAATAGATTGTGTTTGTTTAGCAAATAGATTGTATAGGAAGAACACATACAAATTAGTATATTTTTATGAATATTTTCCTTCACAGTTCTTTAGTCAGATATATGGAATAACAAGCATCAAAAAAGTAGTCTTGGACATTCTGAATGCTGATTTCTAGTTATCTCGCAATGTTTATGCCCCTTTTTAAAAATTACCTGAATGTAATAAGCAACACAGACTTAAATACTTTGTAAGCTTATGTATCTTTAAAACACCATACTTGGAAGTTTCATAAATGGTGTTTGTTATTCTTGCTCCATATGCTGCTTTTTCATAACTTACTAAAACTGTGAAGTGATTAAATGACTGAACTAAAAATCTTACAAGGTTAGATCTTTATCCCTCGCAGTGAAATTGTTACAGTCCAAACTTGAGACAATGCTCTCATATGCAAATATTTCTCATATATATTCACATGAAGTATCTCAGGAGAAATAACCCCTGAATAACATCAATAAAAATAGGAAGAGAATTGGAAAAATGAGATCTGGGAAGACCAGAGGAACCGCAGAAAAAGCTAACAGCAGTTGCTGACATCAGATCAAGAGAAAATTGATCACACTAATAAACCAGACACATGGGGAAGAAATAGGTAAGAAAAGGACAAGACCCTGTACTTCCCAGGAGTGCTTGTCAGATGTAACTTCCAGCAAATCTTACTCTACAAGATTTCCTCTACTAGATGTAGCCAGTGATGGCTTTCTCTTCCAAGTACGTTCCCTGTTTCTCCCTTGAATCCCTATACATTTTTAGTGTCTTTTGGAAACCCAACAGTTCCACAGCTCTGCTACGTCTTGTTTTGAACATGACTCCTAGCTTGTAATATTAGATCTCTAAGGAAAAGTACTTGAAGGAAGTGATACTCTGTATTCCTTTGCTTTGACTTGATGCCAGGTAGAGAAAGGGGATATAAAAAAGGAGTTGATGTATTCCAGTTCTGAAGAACACAATCTCTTGATGTATTTTAGTGCTAGAAACATTATTTTGCACAATTAGAAGCTTTCTCAAGGTGCTTGATTCTTTGCTATGAATGGGCCTTAATCAGCAAAATGCTTAATGAAGCAAATAGTTTTTATTCCCAGGGTGTATTTTATGTAGCTGTGATCACCTTAAGTGCTTTTACAGTGATATCTGCAAATCACCCTTTTTTCCCTCATGATAGTATTAGAGGTTTAGATGTGACCTTGGCTTTGTTTCTTTTAGTTCTTTCCCTTCAATGGATGCTCTGTCTTTTTACAGAGAGTGGCTGTTGCTGGTATTAGGAATAAGGCTGAGATGTTTTATTCATTTATGATGTTACAGCCCTAATATGTGGCCACAATAGGCTTCTTCATAGCACAGTATTGAAATGAATGGCAAAAATAATCAGTTCTTCCTATCATAAAATAGCAGCATTTCATTTGTGTTTAGTGAAAGAGACCTCGAAGTAATCTCTTTATTTTACAATTGTGATTGAAAATGGTTGCGGAGGTGTTGTAATACATTTGGACACAAATTTGAGCAAGTCTGGCTTAAAACTGAAGAGATGTTCCCAAAGTATACCCAATTGGACTTCAAAAATGAGATGGGCTCCTAAATTAAAGCAAGATACAATGGAAAAGAAAGCATCACATCTTTCCTTGAAGAAAAAGATGCATGGAAAGAAGTAGAAGCATTCCTTAGAGGGCAGCAAGGTGCAAATTATTATAGAAGGTTCACAAGGCAAAACAATATTCTCTGTGCAGTCAGCCATTAGGGAAACATGTTCTGTGGATGCTGCATCCTTGGACTTGTGTTGGAATGAAACTGTCTTGTCAGCATGTAATATGGGTGTAGTGCATCTTTTGTAGTTGGAGGAAGTCAGCTAAAACCTTAAAATTCTCAGGCCTCTCATAAATTTTAACAGGCTTGCTGTTCTAGGAGACCTTTTGTCCTGTTAATGTTTCATCTTCATTCCTGTTTTATTCCTTGGTTTACCTTCTGACACTGAGGCTGTCAGTCTAGTGCTCTGAACACTGCATGTAAAGATGGAAGACATCATGGTAATTCAGTCTCTGCAGTAATACAAATCCATTGCAAGCTCTCAGTCAGTGTTTTCTCCCAATCTTCATAATGTCTGACCCAACAAGTGGTTTAGTTGTCATGGTTTGGGAACAGTAGACTAAAGAAAAAGATTAATTGACCTCCACTTTCAAAACACTATAGTTGCAGCTTAATGCGTCCTTAAAATCAGATAACAGCAAAGTTTCTAGTCAAGAAACCTTTAATCTTCACTCTTCATCACTTTCTTTTGTTGTCTCCTCTCTCTTCCAAGTATAAACACTATCTAAGGGAGGCTCCTCTGACTGATCTCTCTAATCGGTATCATAAGTAATTGTCGTGGAAGCAGCTGGCTGCCTTCCCCCTTTGGGTTCCCTCCCAAGCACAGAGCAAAGCACCTATAAAATGGAGAGAAGCATTAGGAAAGTTGGTCAAAAAGGCCATAGCAAAGATCTTATTTCTTCAAATGTCTGTCAGATGAGTCAAAATAAAAGAGGATAAACTATAAGGGATCAAGAGGAGTTTAACTGCTGTTGTCTCACCTTTGTGAACTTTTTCCTTGAATGAGAACCTAGCAGGTGTCAGAACTACACTTTGTCAGTAGTATCAGCCTTACACCACAAGCTCTTTGGTCTTTTTCTTGTCAATACAAAAAGTCTGTGTTCTATAAATAGTGATTCTAGATTTTGTGTTCTACACAGAAATAGAAGTTACAGTTCTTCAGAATAGTTGCTATACATAAATAATTGCCTGTTCTTTGTATGTGTGGGGAGGCGGGAGAAGTGGAATGGGGAATCTTCTAGCAAAAAGGAAAAGGCTTTTAAATGTGCTCTTTATTCAAAATGCGGAAGTGTCTGCAATTTCTCTCCCTGATAACTATTGTCAGCATTAACTGGCAGGCTTCTTTCTGATAGATGCAAAAAAAAGTTCCTTCCCCAGCAGCACGCAACTGGGAGTCTATTGGAACACAACCTCCTTAGCAGTTGCATGCTAATGTCTTAGAAGCAAACAATAAACACTTTTAAAACAAAACAAACCCACACCAAACACCACCCCTTGGCCAAAGCCTCTGTTAGAATGGTTAAGACCTGATTCTGTATTGATCCATTTTCTTTAGCTTTATTCCTTGACATAAACATTTATTCTTTAACCCAGCAAAAACACAGTCACCAGTATCATGGTTTCTAGATAACAATGTGCTTTGATTTAATATTAATGCCAGACAGGGTGGTATTCCTTGGATACAGAGGATCATAATATAACAGCTGTCAAAGTGAGGGTGAGTTGGGCTTTGTTTTGGTAGAAAGGGGATTTTTGTGTGGGGAAGAGGGAGGACGTTTGGGGCATTCTGTAAGGTGGTAACGTGTCCTCAGAAATCAAGAGGTTAGAGCTGATGACTGAGGTGATTTACCAAGTCCCAGGATGCCTGGGCTCAAACACTTTAAACCCTTTTTGGGAGAGAGGGGGAGGGAAATATCTTTTCCCATGTCAACTTGTTTTATTCCAATCTTACAGTGCTTTCATATTTGAGTGTACAAGAACATTCAGAGCATCGGGTGGAAAAGGGGCTTGACTCTACTCCATTGCCTTTCAATCCTACTTGCTCTGCATCCTATTATTATTTTGCTGTATAATCCTTCAACGTGCTTAAAATCTGAACTCATTACTAAGCACAGAGCAGTCTGAAGAATTTTTTTTTTCCCTATTGCTAACCAGTGAATTCTTGGTACATTTTAAACTTGGTTTTGTTCCAAATCCTATAGCAGGAACATAGAAGTGTGACTGTAATATGGGAGCACTAGAGGACAGATGCTTCAAGGCAGGATATGGCATGATGTTTCTGGAATAGTGAATTAAAAAGCAAAGATGACTGCTCTTTGAGACTGAGCTTTGTCGGATTACTCTGAAAATGCATGATGAAAAAAATCATAGAAAAAATCAGTGAAAATTTCTCAAAAACTAGGGAATAGAAAGTAAGTTGTACATAGCAAACAGTCACACTTTCAGTAAGTAGAAGATTGTTCACGCTAAAGGCAGGAGTGGCAGTATCATTGTAACAGGAAGCAGTGATCGCCGATATTTCTGTGTAACCAGAAACAGGCAAGAATGTGAGAACTAGAAAATGCTTCTTGTCTTCTGGAAATTCTCCATAAATGGAAATCTAGAAAGTGAGCCCTGTCTTCTGTGCCTGTAGGTCCTGGTTGCAAGGAAGTGTTCTGTGTCTCTCCTCCTGGCATAATACTGTTTCACAAGTATTTCTGCCAGACATAGTCACTTCCACTTTCTAAATAAAAACTTTGTTTTCCAGTGGTGTGTTCTGTATGCACTTGCTATGGCTGGTGGTCTCATCGGAAAGGATGATACTTAAAACTGTATGAAAACAGTGACGGGCAAGAGAAGGAGAAGGTTCTTAGGAAAGAAATTTAGATGCAACTAAGAATAAGATGACAGAGAAATAATGATTTCTTCCTCACCTTTGGAGAACTGCATATAAGCAGTGGGTTCTTGAGGATCTTTTGTGAACAGAAAAGGAGTTAAATTCATGGCATACAGCAAGCAATTTACCTCTTTTGGAAATGAAATAAGAGGAGGAGGGAGTGGTGAAGAGATACTAGGGCTGACTCTTTAATCATTGTATTAATTGTGCCTGCTACATATTTGCTAGCTCTGCAGGATAAAACCAGAAGGGCAGCTGAAGAAGCAGCACAGGTCTAAGCACAGTTCTGTCTGGTGGAAGCAGCCTATAAAAGAGCTGCCACTGTAGTAGTAACATGTAGGGAGCTGGAGCTTTTTCATTGGGTGGGCTACACAGATGCTATGCAGTGTCAGCTGGTTCAGTAGGGTAGGAGAAGCCAAAATGCAGAAACACCTTCTGTGCACAATACGCATATTCCACGCGAGACGAAAGAACAAAGAAAGCCTGTGATTTCCATGTTTCCTCTCACCTGTTTTGTTCTCCTATGCTAGAAACAGAAAGCCAACTTCATTTATGCTCTCTAGATTAGCACTTTCTCCCCATCCCATTCTAGAAAGCTCTGCCGAGACCTTTCCCACCAGAAGACATGAGATCCCCTTCTCTCCCTGCCTGTCTCCTGAAGGCTCCTTTGCCATGGTGAGCTGAGGGTGCCGTGTGGATCTGGAGGTAGGTGTGTGAGTTCCCAGGCTCTCCCCTCTGGTTGATGTGCTCTTACACCATGGAGTAGGGTGCTATTTAACATCTTGTCCTCTATTACATCTTATATATGCATGGATATTATGAAAATTCTTCTACTGAGATTGTGTGGAGAATATTACAGAAGTGTTGGGGTTTTTTTTTGATCCGTTTCTCATTATTTCCTGTCGATCCCTTTCTCTAGAGTAAAAATACTGTTTAAAAATATCGAAGTCTTTGGGGGTGTTACTGTGTGACATGAGTATATGTTTGTTAGATCTGCAGAAGTGCTCTGTGAAGCAAAAACCGAGACAAACATGATTTATAATGAATAGCTTTATTAGAATGAAGAAATACGAATCCTTTTGTAAATCAAGTAAAGCTGTCTCTGAATTTAATGGTATGAAATCCTAATATAAAACAAGGCCTGGAGAGTAACAAGCATTCTGTAAAACACAAAAAGGGGATTGTGGAGAGACATTGACTAATACTGAAGCAATACAGCTATTGGTACTGAACATATCAGGGAGAAAAAAAAACCCTGGTACAACTCAGTTCCTTTTGAAATGGAAGATTTCAAACTCTACACTGAGAATTGTCCACCAGCTAGAAGCTGATTTAAAAAACATAGTCATACCTTCATTGTTCTAAAGAAAGCATTACTCTGTAGCCTTCGGCTAAGAAGAGCTTTTGCGTAACAACTGAATGAGATTTTGCTGATGTGGTGAGTTGCTTGAAGGAGCAATAAGGCAAATTAAGCTTACAACATCCCTGTAGTGGTTTCCTTGTGCTTCTTGCCCAATAATGCTTCCATAATTTTCAGATTTAATGGTGGTTTTTTTTTTCAAGAAAACTAACATTAAACAAAAAATCAAAAAGCATCAACTGACGCAGACAAAATAAGTCCAAAACAAAAGTCCATCTTTTTGGTCAAGTTAGACTTGCTTTCTACTGCCTTGTTAGAAAGCGGCTTATTTCTTAAAAGATCTGTCCCAGGCAGCTAAGCTGCTTTATGGGTCCAAGTGTCTGGATGGCACAGGAGTAAAATAGGTAGTAAAGCTCTCAAGTCAATAAAGGCATTTCTGAGAGACTAATAGTAGTACCCAGGAACAAATTAGTGGTAATCCTTTCTTTGCTCCAGATATTAATACTACTGATACTGTGAAGTGCTGGATCTGTTGAGAGACTGAAATTTATCACTTACGTAAGGGACATCTTGCTGAGCCTTTTCAGTAGGACTGTGGTGGCTGGCACACTTACAATTTCTACCAAATTGTAGGACTCCCCATTTCTTGCTGATGTCATGAGGACAAGACATAATTGAAAAGGAAAAATTGCCTAAAATAATCTGTTAGCGTTACAGGCTGGAGATTAAGGACTAGCAAAAAGAAAAAAAAAAAAAAGAGTACCTGTCCGCCAAAACTGCTTTGCATCCTGCAAAATTTTATTCAGCTATGTTAATAACTAGTTGTAAAAGTAAAAACTAATAAGATTAACAACTTGTAACAGGAAGTTAGTTTTATCTATTGAATAATGGAAAGCAGTTCTTAAGACAACAAAGAAATCCAAAATAATTTTATTCCATTATAAATACAGATAAAAATTTCAGTGTCTTGTTAAATGGAATCCCAGTTCTTCTACCCACTTCTTAGTTGTTAATTTTCACCACTGAATAGCTTAGTAGCCTGTAAATGGAATCTAGAGATAACAGGAGAGTAAATATAGCAACATATAATTCATTTGTTTACATTCTGTAATATGATCTCAGTAGCTGTTGTTTATCTATGTTAGTCATGCCGAGAATAAAACAGGCTAGTAAAGAAAAATCACATCTTCACTGGAAGGGCGTTTCCTGCTTTACAAGAACAGCGAAGTCTGTTTCAGGCTTTCATTCCTCTTGACTGTGATTCTGTCAGACCTAGTGGCTCAATGCAAGCAATCGAATCAATCACTTGGTCTCTTCTGCAACAGAAAAGACTTTCCTTCATTTACAGTAAGCTTGGCTTTGATTACAAGTATAATACCAAGCCTGTACACTTTTTTTTTTTTTTTTCCCCATGTTGAGGCTGGAGGGGTATAATGCCGTATAGGGAGATGTGGCTAAGCTCTCCGGCTGTCTAGACTGATTGACTCTGATTGTATTCTGAATTAAGGCCAGACAGCAGCGACGCCACCGCTTCCGCTAGCAGCTGGTGACTACACGCGGTGGGAGTGGAGCAGGGTGCGCAGCGCTGAGTCAGGAAAAGGCTGTTTCACCTTTCTTAGCCCAAATGATGGGAGAAAGCAGATATGCACGAAAGAGCTGTTGAAAAAGCAATTAGCTTCTTGAAGAAAGGAAACAGTTTGAAAAACTCTAGGGATGAGTAACCTCTGACACTCAAGTCTGAGTTCCTCCTCTGACCTGTCTTTCAGCAATCCACCAACAAGCAGTAGTGCTGCACAGCCAACCCTTAGGAAGCTAAAATATATCATTTGGTAAAACAATACTAATAACTTAGTCTTCACTGTTTGTGTAATGTGAAGGTATACAAACAAGTAGAGAAAATAAATCCTCCTTTTCCCTAAGCTACTGATTTACTGATCAAAGTACACATAAGCTAATCTCTTATTTTGGTTTATTGCCTTATTTGCTAAATTTTGGGAATTTATTAACTCATCTGCAGTTTTGCTTTGATCGAGTCTGTAGTACAACAGCTGTGAGAGGTTGGTAAATAACAATAAAAGTTAGTATTAATGGTTTTACCTATTAAGAGGCAGCAAAGAGGAAAACTAGCAACAAGGATCAAGTCTAGATATAGGAACTCTTTTCCTTTTCTTGATAGAATAAGAATTTTTGAGTTGCCTTCCTTAAGGAATTATTATTATCACTTGGTAGCAAGAACAAGTGACTGGCACACGGTATTACCTGGTGGCTCTTTCTGGCTCTGCCATGGATTTATTTGAACAAACCAGTTATGTTCTGTGTGCTGCTGTTTGTCAAACTGTGATACACTTTACTGCAGACAGGGCAGCTGTGAGAATGACTAAATGGAAATGTTTGGAAGGGTCTTCCTTTGTAGACCATGAGACTGCTGAAAAACCTACATGTAAAATATACTTTTTTGAAGTATCAATATGAAAAAAATGTATAATTTGCTACTTATAGTGGAGCAACCGTGCCACAGGATTGCACAAGTATCAAGGTGATGAAATATATTTCTAGATGGGAGGAAATAGTTCAGACATAAAGCATTTTTTAAAATAGAAAACTCTTAACTCGCAACCCCTTTTCAATGAAAACAGTATTGTGAAATTGTGTCTCACTTTCTGTTCTTGTTTTCTTTTTCCCCTTGTATTGATAATTTTTCCAAATGAACTTGCAAAAAAAATCTTAACAGTAGCTAAGCAGCAGTAAGCTTGTCAAGAATCCATCATGATCATGTACAACACAGCTCACTTATTTTACATCCAGCTTTTAAAGGGTTGCCATTACTCTTTCTCTTAGTCTATTGTATTTTCTATTGATTTCAAGATAACTTAATTTAGCTTGCATGTAAACATAAAATCTGACTGTATTAAGATATAACAATATTGAAGTTTTTCATTTAAAGCAACTTTATTCATTTAGTGAGAAACTGAAACGATCACCCAATATCAATGTTCAGTTCTTCCCCTTGGAATCCTTTACATATTACAGCTTTTCTTGTAAGCCTAAATACCATAGTATGGGTGAATGAATGTAGGCTGATTGGGCATTACAGAAAAAACCAAACCAATGACTGTAAATTTGCACTCCAAGGAAAAACAGGAAACTGATACTCAGATGATTCATTAGTTGGTGATGAAGAAAGCATTTTTTTTTTTTAAAGGTCCTTGGGTTCTTCGAAGGAATAACTAATTAAAGGGAAAATACATTAAATGGACTTAGGTTAAAGTTTTAATATACTACTTTTCTACACTGAATTAAGGCAATTGCATCAAAACTTCAGGAATGCTTAATGATTATTAAATCATGTCTCTCAACAGTACGTTAACTAGCAGTTCTGTTTCTCAATACAGTCAGAAGCATAATGTTTGCAAGTTGCCTACAGTATTTCTGATGGTTTTAATTATTTCATGCCATGATGATTGTTCTCCATTGAAAACATTCTCAGTAATCAGCTTCTTGTTTTGCTCACTCAGAATATTGTTAACTCTACCTGATGCACCTAACCTTTTAGAATTGAGCCTTCAAAAGTCCACTTAGAGTCAATTTAAGATTTCAAAGTAAAATGATCTCTTGTAGAATCTAAGTCAAAAGTTTCACCAGTGTTTCCCATGTCCAGCTCAAAAGATTGAGGGGATTTATACCAGTATTTTAGAAAGGCTAACTGATGTAATTTCTGTTCTTTAAATTAAACAAGCCCTTTAAGGTAGGATTTTCAACTTCTTGTTGCAGCTAGTCGTACTAGAATTCATCACATCTGTTAGAGGCCTCAGCATAATCCCTTCACGTGTTTTCTGAGTTTTTTTCCTGTATAGCTTTGGGTTTTCATATTCTTGTTTTGTACTTTTATTTTCCTTCAGCCTTTAACTCTGTCCCTTGGTAAATATGTATTGGATATTTTTAACTTGTACTTAGGTCTTGAAACATCATTATTGAAGCATCCTATTACTTTATCATGCTCACATAAGAAGAGCAAAGCTGAAAGTTTAGACTCGAGGTGGCAGGAGTGTGAAACTGATTACATGGTAACAATATAGGATTTATGAATTAATGTTCTGAATTAATATGAATTAATTGCACTTTATAGGTGTCCTAGCATGTTTTCTTTTCCCTGAAACACTGCTACTATGGTGAGCAGATGTGGAAGTCTGCTGCATGCTGATGCAGGCAAGGCCATGAGGGGTTCGACAGCAGCCTGCCTACACGTGCCTGAGCTCCCACGGTGATGGGACTAAGGTCTTCCCATTAGTGACAGATGATACAAGGGCACAAACGGCGACTGAAGGGGTTCAGTCCGGATGGCGGGCAGGGGTGGGTCGTGCAATGCTAAAACAGGCGTGAGATTTCCCTCGGGGAGGCTTCAGACCCAGCTCTTCACAGCCCTGCACCTGCTGCTCCGCATCCCCATCGCTGGTGGAGGTGCTGCAGGGCGCTGCTGTGACCCCGGCATTTTAAATCACTTCATTTAATATCCTGTTAAGTTCGAAAATCGTTGGGATTTTTCTTCTAGGGATGGGTCCACACTGGCACTTCCTTCACTCTTTGTGAACTCTTTTTTTCACTCTCCTGAAGCAGGCTCTCTCTGAGACTTGCTAAGGAAGGGTTTACTGAGGAAGTCTTACCAAGGAAGACTTTGTCTTACGAAGTGTGGATGTGTCCCCATCTTTTCATTCCCAGCGCTTCTCAGGAGCGCTTGCCCTCCCCCAGCCTTCGGCTCCAGCAGGAGAGCGGGCAGCCTGAACCTCGGGGGGGAAACCAAGGGAGTTTCTAACAAGGCCAAATACCTGGGTTCTCAGCCTTGAACAAGGGCGTCCCCCTTTCAGCACAGAGTACTGGCCCCATCTTCTATAGATTTCTTTTATCTCTCTCTTTGCAAATTTAAACACAAGAGTTTCCCAGTATAATCCTGTTGGAGAACGGCTTGCAGAGAGCAAGGCCATAGCTCTCTGCAGGAGCTGGTCGGACTCTACAACGCACTACTTGTAACTCTATTGGATACATTAAAAAAGCTATATTATAATAGCTCAGCCATTGGGTACATCGAAAAGGTCACACTGTAATATCCCAGTCCCTTGTGGCATTTCTGGTATGCATAAACATTTTTCTTGCTTTGAACCTGTTTCTCTCCCAGGGCTATTTTTTTTTCACCCCCAAGGTCATAATGCACCCCCAACTTATCTCTTTGTTCTCATAACAGTCCTTCTTAGCATCACTGAGCCTTGAATCTCCTTCCTTGCTAGCAGAACTGTACCCTGGGTTTTTTCCTCTGTTTACCTCAGGTGGCTGTGACCAACTTCTGCAGCGAGAAATGGCCGACCAGCTCCTGCAGAGAGCTATGGCGCTGCTCTCTGCAAGCCGTTCTCCAACATAATCCTGTCTGGAATTACCCGTGCCCAAGTCTCTTAGGTGGACTCACCTCTTATTGCTTTGCCGGCAATCCGAGTATTGGTAACGGCTTTATCCAGAGGAATATCTGACTCTTCCCTCTTGTCTCCTAGAGTCCCATCTGGGTCACCAATTCTGTTAAAGGGTTTCACCAGACTGTGGGTATCTCTAGGCTTGCTTTAGAGACAAGTTAGACCTGGGCCACCACCACTGGAACTGGCAACAGCTAACAAAAAGCCCCCTCTCTCTAGAGGATATAACATACACTACAAAGAGTCTTTGGTGACTTCCCAGGGACTTTCAGCTCTGAATTCATCACCAATTTCAAAAGTCCATTGTATTCCACACTTTTGGCTAGGTCTTATCGTGCTCTTCTAACTGCAGCTGGGACACCACTGTTCACTGATGCAGTCTTTGGTCATCGTCGTTACT